>NC_047114.1:73718902-73763295 GCF_902500255.1 Thalassophryne amazonica
AGCCTTAAGGACAAGTTGGAACATGTCCTGCTGTTAAACAATTTCTCATATACTCATTCCACTGAAAGCCATCAAAAGCCGCCTGGATTTTACAAATGGTTACCAACACGGAGGTGTTTTTCCTGTGCCGCCGCACCGCGTCGGCTGCGTCCCGATGCGCGGACCCGTCCGCACGTCTTTCATTAAAAAAATCTTTAACAGTGGAATATCCGGATAAAATGCTGAAACCGACTTCTTCTGAAACTTCTCTGTTCTCTCACGACGTCCTGGATCAATAGAGCCTGAAATGTGGAGGTTTCAGCTTGAACAGGCTGACGACGGCGGCTGAGAGCGCTGAGCGACGTCTCGCACCGTGGGAAGTCCTTAAAGCGACAGAATCACCTCAAAATCTCTCATCAGCCGTTAACATTTTCACTGAAAACCAGCTTAATTTTTCGAACCGTGTCCACTTCGATGTGTCTCACAGGTTTAGAAAAAATTTTGATCAAACAACGCGCCAGTCTCTCAGCAACTTCTCAGACAAAGGAATTCCGACGAGGGGCTGGACGACTCCTCCCACAAGGAGTGCTCACAGGCGAATGACGTCACCGACAGGCGTGGAAAAACTCACGCATGCGCACGAGGGTTCAAGCATGTCTGACGTAAAAACATATGAATGAAATCCATATAGTTTTTGAAAAAAATAAAAAGGACCGTTGCTTTATTGACAGACCTTGTATATATATGAATCAAATCCTGAAATGCTGCATACATGAAAATACTAATACAAGAACATAAGGGGCTTATTGAATATTATTTACAAATAATAAAAGAAAATATAGGGCAGCCAAACATTAAGAAATCAAATTTGTCAATAAAAGAAACTACTTTTAAAACATTATTGGATTCAATAAATAATAGGGATTTATTATTAAGTTTAAACTCATTTCTCCAGTGAGTAATGTTTGGTTTTGTCTTGAAAAAACGACATCGGTTTGGGTGTACAAAGTCAGTCTGCAGATGCGCCGGTGTCAGCAGATGATTTTTAGGACTTTCTGTAATTTGTTATGAAATAATGCTGAATTTATGTGGAAATGATTGTTGTACAGAAGCTTCAGAGATCTGTCGCTGAGATAGATGATGACTGGAGTGAAGTTTTAAGCAGAAACGAGGTGATAATCGCTTAACGTCGTTGTCTCCGACTGACTTCCTTGTCAGAGAGGAGGGCTGTCAATCAAACTTCGCTCTCCAGAGACGGCCAATCACAGCAGAGCCAGTGTCAACCTGGTTCCCTCCCCCATAGTGCCATAAGTTTCAAGTGAGGGAGCAGGAATTCTCTGCGCGCAAGCAGAAATAATCTTCGCGCGAGCAGAAGTCAAGTTCGAGCAGGTGGGTGGAGCGCTGGTTCTTGGGCGCAGCACCTTTGCGCGCATGCATTTAATATCTACTCGTGAATACATTTTTTACGTGAGTGGGGTTTTGTCACTAATCTGACACCATAAGGGAGAACATACAAACGCCACACAGAAAGGAACTGTGGATTGGTAGAATTGAACCCCAGACTCTCTTGCTGTGAGACAATAGAGCGAACCACTGAGCTGCTGTGCTGCCCAAGAGAGCTTTTTCTTAATAAAGACAGCAGCATGATTACCTCGCAGGAGCATAAAGCATTCAGGGACAGCTGGATCTTTAATTGTCTGTTTATTTTGGTAATTTGGAATGTTTTATGCTGGTTCTTGTGATAGCTTCTTAAAAGTTGTCTATAACAGATTGTGATATAATTTTATAAGTTGGATGCATAGGTCTTTTTCTTCTCTGCCCCTCCCCCCCAATATGGCATTTTCAGCTTTTGTTTGTGTGTGTATTTTGAGTATGAATCCTGTGCACTGTTTTTATAAATGAGTTCCCAGTATGTCTCTGTTCTGTTCTGGTTCAGCCCTCGTTTTCATTACACCTGAGATACAGGCTCCAGAGCTAACAGGTCTTTCAACAACACTTGGGTGTACATCTACCTTATTATGATGTTGGTCTTAAATTTCATTCATTCCAACTGACAGTTAACAACAAAAAAAAAAGTCTTAAATCTATCTTGCCTTAACAGGCCGCCAGCTTCATATATACAGCAACACATCCAGGTACAGGTACAATCAAAATGAATATAAAAATAGTTAAGGTATCAGATTTACATAAGGGTGATTCTTAGACTACGGGCACTTATTATGTCCTTTGATCATATTGTATGAAAAACAGAAAAAAGGGGAAATTTCACACTTTTTTATAGTTATCTTTACAATGAAAGTGTGTTGAGAAATTTGTTCTAGTAGTCTATGATGACTTTTTCACCTTTTTTCAGCATCATTATATGCAAATATTGCCGTTTTGTGCTTGTCCCACACCCAGACTTTTGATCTTCAATGATAAAATAAATGGTAAAGAAACATTTTTTCTAATGTTTTAAAATATCTCAGAATAAATTTTCAGTAAAATAATCAAAACATAATTGGGGTATTCAATGTCATACAACTGTTGTGATTTTTTTTTTAAACAAAATGTAGTTGTCCCACACTATTGCCGTAATTTCCACCACAACACTGTAATCTCCCTAAACAGTTTGTATGAAAGATTGTTTGGGTAGTTTCTATGGAGATAAACAGTGACATCAGAGCACATGTATATAGCGCCAAATCACAACAAACAGTTGCCCCAAGGCGCTTTATATTGTAAGGCAATGGTGTGGTGGAAATTACATTTACAAGGCCAATAGTGCCCATAGTTAAAGAATCACTCATAAATGCACAATTTATGATGATTTATTTAATTAATTTAAAGTCTGATTTATGCTTCTGCAATCTCTGTAACTCCGTTTCATGACGCCAACATGCGTGACAGTTTTAAAGTTCTCCATCGCTGGATTATGTTTTGTTCTGGACTAATTTGTCCCTCAATCAGTGTGCGCACTGCAAAAACTATTAAAATATGAGAGGAAAGAGTGAAAGCAGTGTCTGATTTTAATAGGTGCATGTCAGGCTGCAGGTCCAAGCACTGTGTGTGTGTGTGGGGGGGGGGGCTTTTAATCACGGAAATGAATTTGGTCCCACTTTACTTGAATCAGCGAGTATCAGCGCTGAACTTTAATTTGTACCTCTGTTACTGTGCACGTCCAGACTGATCTGTCCGGTATATGCGAGGGGTTTTTAATGGAAATACATTGCGATCGGACAGGACATTTTATCTGATGTGTGCGAAAATCCTTTATACAAATTCCGTTATATGCACGGTGTTTATTAGATACAAACATATCCGGTTTATACAATGACAGTTGAGGTGAGTTTTACTGTACATGGGACTGAACACTAAATTTACCTCTCAAACGTTTGACGATGAAGTCTCTTCCATCCCACACAGCTGACTTTATTTCCCCAAATTTTTCTTCTGTTTGGATCTGAAGGGAATCTGTACATCTTGAAGCCCTTGTTGTCTCTATTTGTGCATCCAAATGCACAGCAACCGGTCATTTTCAGTGAATAAATAAATAAAATAGCAGGAGTTACCTGCAGATATTTTAACAGCGAATGCTATTTTAGCCCCAAGATGGCACCACGAGTCACATGACTTTTTATTTTTCTTGGCTCATTATGTTGCTACTCTCCGAATCCGAATAAAGGGACTCTAGAGGACCTACTACTTCTAATAACAATAATAATAATTTTAACAACTAGAATGTTTAAATCTGTATTTCTCTGGGCCTAAGTTTTACTATAGTTCTGGAGCCATATAAAAATAACTTAATTTAACTTTTCAGCACAACTAAAGTGGAATGGGAAGCAATATATTTTTAAATGTACAGAGAAAGTATTCACACTGCTGCACTTTTTCCACATTTTTTTTTTGTTCCAGCCTAATGGATGAAACAAAATGGATGAATTTTTTTCCTCAAAATTCTACACACACTACCCCATAATGACAATGTGAAATTTTTTTTTTGAGATTTTTGCAAATTAAAAATAATAAATCACATGTAAAAAGTACAGCTCAGTCATCCCTGCACTGAAATGTACTGTACATCTTTTGCACAGCCCCATTCAACTATGTAATATTTATTTGACAGTGAACATAGTTTTGTCTATTTGACTCCTTTACTTCTTACAGAAGTATTTTTCCTTTTCTTATTGTCGTTTATGCACCAATTAATTCTTTCAGAAGTTTTTTTTTCCCTTTTCTCTTTATTGTTGATTATGCACCAATGACGGCAGATCAAATTCCTTGTATGTGAGAACTTGGCAATAAATTTGTGATTGTGATACATAAGTATTAAGTCTTTGCCATGAAGCTTAGAATTGAATTCAGGTGCATCCTGTTTCCACTGATCATCCTTCAGATGTTTCTACGGCTTAATTTGAGTCCGCCTGGGGTAAATTCAGATGATTGGACATGATTTGCAAAGGCACACACCTGTCTACATATAAGGTCCCACAGTTGACAGTGCATGTCAGAGCACAAACCAAGCATGAAGTCGAAGGAATTGTCTGTAGACCTCCGAGACAGGATTGTCTCAAGGCACAAATTTGGGGAAGGTTCCAGAAACACTTCTGCTACTTTTAAGATCAGTGGCCTCCATCATTTGTAAATGGAGGAAGTTCAGATCCACTAGGAGTCTTCCTAGAGCAGGCCACCCGTCTAAACTGAGTGACTGGTCGAGAACCTTAGTCAGGGCAGTGACCAAGAACCCTATGGTCACTCTGTCAGCGCTCCAGCAGTCCTCTGTGGAGAGAGGAGAACCTTCCAGAATCCTCTGGAAGGCATCCTCTGTGGACCTGCTGGCACGATAAGCAAAACACACCTGACGGACTCTCAGACCATGAGAAAAAAACCTCTGGTCTGATGAGACAAAGATTGGCCTGTTTAGCCCAAATGGCAAGCGTCATGTTTGGAGGAAACCAGGCACCATCCCTACAGTGAAGCATGGTGGTGGCAGCATCATGCTATGGGGATGTTTTTCAGCAGCAAGAACTGGAAGACTAGTCAGGATTGAGGGAAAGATGAATACAGCAGTGTACAGATACATCCTGGATGAAAACCTGCTCCAGAGTCCTCTTGACCTCAGACCGGTGCGACGGTTCATCTTTCAGCAGGACAATTACCCGAAGCACACAACCAAGATATCAAAGGAGTGGATTCAGGACAACTCTATGAATGTCCTTGAGTGGCCCAGCCAGAGCCCAGACCTGAATCTGATTGAACATCTCCGGAGAGATCTGAAAATGGCTGACGCTTCCCATCCAACCTGATGGAGCTTGAGAGGTACTGCAAAGAGGAATGGGCAAAACTGCCCAAAGATAGGTGCACCAAGCTTGTGGCGTCATATTCAAGAAGACTTGAGGCTGTAATTGCTGCCAAAGGTGCATCAACAAAGTTTTAAGCAAAGGGCGTGAATACTTTTATACACGTGATTTCTTAGTTTTTTGTTTTTAATAAATTTCCAAGAGTTTAAAATAAAGAATTTTTTTGCATGTTGTCATTATGGGGTGTTGTGAGTAGAAGTTTGAAGGGAAAAAATTAACGTACTCCATTTTGAAATCAGGCTGTAACATAAGAATATGTAGAGAAAGTGAAGTGCTGTGAATACTTTCTGGATGCACTGTAACATCTAAGCTCAGGCATTACTGGGTCTGTTTGGGGTTCTTTCTTTAAAATCAGGTCAGTTAGGATGAGGAAAGCCAAAACTAGGCAAATGATTACTGCTCTTGTGGTCAGTAATTTTCGTAATCTTATCAAACAGACATATAGGTTGTGCTGTCAGTTTTGGTTAAAGGCAAAGAAAAGGTGAAAATGTGGAAAACAAAATGCAAATTACGCACATTAAGCAGTATAACTAAATTGGGGGGATCAGGGTGTTAAAATAGTTATCAAAAAACCCTCCAGAATGCATCCCTGGACATCAGAACCCCCAAATGTTCAGACTCCTTGCTGACAAAGGTCTACTTTCACCAAAAAATTGAACCCCTTCCCCCCTTTTCAGATCCTGCCTACAGACCTGAGATTTTTAATTGGTATTGAATGAAATAAAATCACTATAAATTCTGTCCTCTTAAAATGTGTTTATCTTGAACTATTTAAATAATGTGTAAGTTAGTCTTTCTATAATTAAGTTAGTCTTTCTTTAATCTGCTGCATTAGAAAAGAGCAGCAATGGTTTGTGAGCGAAATATAATCTTATTCAGCAGCAGAACAATTTGTGGTTCTCTTAGCTGTCTCCACCTTGTATTACCTTAAATCCTAGGATACCATTGCAAAAAGGTTTCTAAAAAAGATAGGTTCTGAACAGCTTATGATTTCACTGTGGAAAAAAAAAAATCTGATTTTTTTTTTTTTGCTTCAATCCCTGTGATTACTATACTAAGATGGCATCTCCTTTGAATTTATGTTTGCAAGCATACTGCAAATTAATTGTTTTCTAGGAACAACAGTTTTCCTAAAGAGTACAATCTAGTGAACATTTTGGTATCCATTAAAAAATTTGTCCTGGGGGTGCACAGTGACTCTCCCCTTCAGCTCCTGGACTGTATGCTGTAGGTCAATTTTTCAACATAGCTGATGTGCCCATATTTATGGACTTGGTCCTGTATAAATGTTATATTTTATGCAGTATGTACTAATGTAAATTTGTTGTGTTGTCTGTCTCATCTTTTGCAGACCGCTTATGAGAACAGGATATACAGTCTGAAAATGGAATGTGGACCTAAATACCCACATGCGCCCCCGTCTGTTAGATTTGTAACAAAAATTAACATGAGTGGGGTAAATAATTCCAGCGGCGTGGTAAGTGTCCAATACAAAGCAGAACAGGTGCTTGAATTCAACGAGTAGTTTCACATTTCTGCTTTTGAGGCACACAGGTGTGAATTGTGCAATAAGTTACTGTCTTCATTCTTGTCACGCTAAGCAGTTTTTCTGTTTTTGTTTTGCAGGTGGAGCCCCGTAGTGTAACAGTAATAGCAAAATGGCAACATTCTTTTACCCTTAAAATGGTTCTTCAAGAGTTAAGGCGTCTAATGCAGAACAAAGAAAATGTGAAGCTTCCACAGCCTCCAGAAGGACAATCCTTCAGCACTTAAATGTTAAAGGATTGTTTTGGCCGTCTGTCTTAAACTTTACTCTTAGAAATATTGTGTAAAAATCCTGGCTCACTTCACATATGAATGATATCATCTGCAAGAGCAAGATGGGACTTTATTACATAGCTCATTGGGGGTGGGGGTGTCCTTACAGTTAAGCACTGAGCAGTTAAAAAGACTACAAGGCCACAGCTATTTGCCTTTAATGAAATTACTTTGACTTCTGTTCCACCTGTTCCAGCTTAAGTGGTCTTTAAGAAGGAGGCATGGTGTCACGCAAAGGCTCTTGTACCAGATTTCCAGTTTTATGTGCAAAATGACTGATCACCGAAGCAGATGTCAAGATGTCCTTATGAAGGCTTGTTCTGTAACTAATAACTAGTCAGAGAGCTACGTTGTGAGTTAGTTAAATTTAGCTGGCGGTGTTGAAACATACAGAATGCTCAACTGTGGCTGTAGTCTAAAAGTAGTGTCACAAGTTAAGAATTTTTTTATATATATATGTATATATAAATATACATATAAAAAAATATATATATCTGTATTTGACACAGTACTGATGCTTTTCTGTTCTGCAGTTCTTTGACACGTAACAGATGTCGAAGCCTTTGCATTCTGGTGACAATGGCAGGTGTATAAACTTGTGATTTTTTTTTCTGAAATTAAAATCGCTGTTTGGGAAATGAAAAATCTGTCTCTGAATTTTGTTTAGCTTCCTAACTGACCCATCATTTTGTTCACCATGCGGGTGTGTGTTGAACAGAAGCGTGCAGGTTGATGTCATGTTCGAGTTACACAGGAATTAAAGTTCTCTGTCGCTGTGATAGGTTTTTGTCAGTTGGGCTGACAAAAATGCAGGTTTCGCGCTGATGCCATCCTTAGAAAAAAAAAATCAAGGCTGGATCCAAGATATAAAATTTACCTTGCTCAAAATGTTCAAAAATCAATTTTTAGAATAATGTCTCTGTTTTGTGTTTGTTTTTCCTCCTGGCAACGAGTCTGTCTCTGCTCTTCTGTGTCCTGTCTGCTCTCTGCAGGACGTGCGTAATGTGTTGTCTCACAGCGTGAGCAAAGACCAGAGTTTCATACACATTTTTTAACTTTTCTTTCAAAGTCCGTTCTGAGTGTCCCTTGGCGTGTCCTTGCTGTGGTTAAACTAAAAACGCAACTGCAGAACTGCGACGCATTAACAAACACTTTTCTTAAAACAAAAAGAAGAAGAAAGAAGCCTAAAATCTCTTCCTGAGGATGACATAACGTAAAATGCACTCATAAAACCTTCTTACCTCTCAATCAGGTCTCACTTTTCCACATACAGTGAGGAAAAAAAGTACTTGAACACCCTGTGATTTTGCAAGTTCTCCCACTTAACATGGAGGGGTCTGAAATTTTCATCTTAGGTGCATGTCCACTGTGAGAGACATAATCCAAAAAAAAAAATGGAAATCACAATGTATAATTTTTTAATAATTTATAGTATTTAAAGTATATAAACACCTGCTAATCAGCAGAAATTCTAGCCCTCAAAGACCTGTTAGTCTGCCTCTAAAAGTCCACCTCCACTCCACTTATTCCAAATCAGAAGCACCTATTTGAGGTCGTTAGCTGCATACAGACACCTGTCCACCCCACACAATCAGTAAACACTCAAACTACTAACATGGCTAAGACCAAAGAGCTGTCCAAAGACACCGGAGACAAAATTGTAGACCACAAGGCTGGAAAGGGCTACGGGGCAATTGCCAAGCAGCTTGGTGAAAAAAGATCAACTGTTGGAGCAATTACTAGAAAATGGAAGAAGCTAAACATGACTGTCAGTCTCCCTCGGACAGGGGCTCCATGCAAGATCCCACCTCGTGGCATATCAATGGTCCTAAGAGAGGTGAGGAATCAGCCCAGAACTGCATGGGAGGAGCTGGTCAATGACCTGAAAAGAGCTGGCACCACTGTTTCCAGGGTTAATGTGGGTAATACACCAAGACGTGTTAAAATCATGCATGGCACGGAAGGTTCCCCTGCTTAAATCAGCACACGTCCAGGCCCGTCTAAAGTTTGCCCATGACCATTTTAATGATCCAGGGGAGTCATGGGAGAAAATTATGTGGTCAGATGAGACCAAAATTGAACTTTTTGGTCTTAATTCCACTCGCCGTGTTTGGAGGAAGAGAAATGCTGAGTACCATCACAAAAGCACCGTCCCTGCTGTGAAGCATGGGGGTAGAAGCATCATGCTTTGGGAGTGTTTTTCTGCACATGGGACAGGATGACGGCACTGTATTAAGGAGAGGATGACCGGGGCCATGTATTGCAAGATTTTGGGGAACAACCTCCTTCCCTCAGAGCACTGAAGATGGGTCGTGGTTCCAACAGGACAATGACCCGAAGCACACAGCCAGGATAACCAAGCAGTGGCTCTGTAAGAAGCATATCAAGGTTCTGGAGTGGCCTAGCCAGTCTCCAGACCTAAACCCAATAGAAAATCTTTGGAGGGAGCTGAAACTCCGTGTTTCTCCGACAGCCCAGTAACCTGGCTGATCTAGAGAAGATCTGTGTGGAGGAATGGGCCAAAATCCCTGCTGCAGTGTGTGCAAACCTGGTTGAAAATCTACAGGAAATGTTTGACCTCTGTAATTGCAAACAAAGGCTACTCTACCAAATATTAACATTGATTTTCACAGGTGTTGAAATACTTATTTGCAGCAGTCACATACAAATAAATTATATAAAAAAAAATACATTGTGATTTTCTGATTTTTTTTTTTTTTAAGATTATGTCTCACAGTGGACATGCACCTAAGATGAAAATCTCAGACCCCTCCATGATTTCTAAGTGGGAGAACTTGCAAAGTCGCAGGGTGTTCAAATACTTATTTCCTCACTGTAAATACACAAATTCTTGATTGTTCCTGCTCATATTGTAAACCAGGGGCAAATCCAGATGGAAAGAAGGTGTGGGAGGACCTGCCCTCCACAATACCCCTTGTTTAAAAGTCCACTTTTAAAGACATTTTTCATATTACTACTAATATGAGCAAAGTGTCGCGCAGCGGCACGAAGCTCACTCATTGTACAGGGCGTCCTAAACAGGAAGTGCCAAAATTCAAGTCCACAGTAAAACAGGAATTGTTCAATGTCAAACACTTCCTGGATTGACAGATGAGATCCCATGGAATCTCACGGGAACTCAGTGGCAAGCTCGCACTCAAACAGGAAGTGCTGAATTCTCAGTCACAGTGAAACAGGAAATGTCTGATGTTGAACGCTTCCTGGCATAGGTGGAGCTAGAGAGGAGGCCGGGGTTTCACTGGACTCCCTTGAAATCTGATTGGACACATGATTGACATATCACGGCACCACACGTCTTGTTGGAAGACCTGCATTTTCAAATCAGTGAGTCACATCAACTGCTAGGTTTCTCCTGTACAGTAGGTTGTGCTCTGTACCAAAGTTCTAATCCACCTTAGTAGAAGAAGAAAAATGTTTGCCTCAGATTTGAACTGAACACGTCGTTTGAACTATGGACTTCTAATCACACCAAACTTACACTGGTGAGTAAACAGCCGTATTTTATGCCAGAAATGGAGTCCAGGTTGTTAAAAGCAGCATTTCTCCTTTAATTCAGGTTGTCTTATATAGGGGGAGAGTGGGGTAAGTTGTGCCGTTTTTTTACTTAAAGTTACTTTAAGCGAGGCCATGAGAGTAACACCTCCAACTTAATTATATATATTTCAGGATGTGGTGCAACCGTGGGAACAATGACTTTGGAACTGAAGTAAAGTATTGAAGAAATACAGCTTTCTGAAAAAAGTGGTCTTGTGGCACAAATTGCCCCCGGTGCGGGGTAAGTTGTGCCTTTGGAGAGCATACATTAGGGTAAATTGTGCCTTTTAATTATTTAAGTAAAACAGTATATTTTAATAACAGAAATTGTAATGCTAGCTGTAATAGCTAGACAAATGCAATACAAGCTTGCTCATTTAAGGTTTATTTATTGTTATTTTAACAATATTCTCAATATTTTCTTGAACAAAGCCCAACACTTCAGAACAAGGTGAGTTCAAAATGAAAACATTTCCAACGCCTAGAGCCACATGAACGCATAAGACCAAAATAAAATTCAAATGAAGAACTCTTCACAGATCTGGCCTACTACATCACATCCCACTTATCAATGCTACAAGGGAATATAAATTTCTGCTCCCTTCAGGCTGTACCACCAAGTTTTTGTGGTGTGGGTAGTTTCCTATACACATCCTCTCTAGGGATAACTACATTTTCTTTGAAAGTGAAAATGGGCTTTCCATCCACAGACCTCTTGCTTTTCTTAGGAACTTTGCTCTGATGTCAGCACCATCAACCTTCTCAACCAATCCAACATAGTTGTAGGATTTGGTTTTGCCTGCAAAGTTTACAATAGCAAAGTCCCCAGCAGACAGATCCTTGTCACCATCATTATCATCATCATTCTGGACATCTGAACTGTCATAGTAGTCATAGAGAGTAGTCATAGAGTGTAGTCAGAGTGTGAGTGAGTGTGAATGACAGTGTGAGCCATATGATTATTACCTGTCCATCACTTTAGAGAGGTTATCAAAGAACTCCCCCACATTGTGCCTATTAAAGGCAGTAGCTCTACCAAGAGAGGTTGCTTCAGGAGTGCGGCATGATAACTGGTAGCGTGCTTTAAAGGCCGCAAACTAATCACATCCTATGAAAGATTAAGTTTTTTTAGCATTATTATAATATATCTTAATTTTTCCCTTATTGAGCCATTGCAGTTTACATTAAGATTTACATAAGTTGAAGCTATAATAAGCATTTCCTTGGGAAATAATTATTAATGGTCCCTATTACTTTTTCTTAATAAATGCACATTTAACCAAACCTGCTTTTTCCTCTTTGATCCAGCTGGCAGGGATATTGAAGTCATTTCTTCGTGCATACTCAAAAGCCAGTTCACGCCATTTAATGGGACTTAGACCATGAAACATCGCTGCTAGGGCCTTTATATGTTCTGCCAGCTCTTTCTCCATATGTTTGTTAAAGACTTGATTGGCAAGTCCAGTTCTTTTATATCCTGGCCTTATTTCTTCTCCATGTATCATTTTAATGTCATCCTGCATATGTTCATCTGCCTTGCCACCTGACGAATGGGCTCCCCTTTCTCCACCTCTTGCTCTGCTGTGTCCATGACCTCTAGAGGAGTGGAAGCTCTGTCTGTCTTCCTCTTATAATTTTGTGGCATGATGGTTTATTTCTGTTTTTACCCTAAAAATAGGAATGTCACACAGTTTTAGTGATTAAATATAAGAATACAATGTAAAATTACAAAAAAAAAAAAAAAAAATGTTTAAAATGTTCATAAGTGGGGGTGAGTTGTGCCACTGGCACAACTTAACCCAGACCTTTTGGCACAAATCACCCCAACCCCACCATTTTGGGAAAAAATGCATATGATCCAGCAGATTTAAGCTAACATCATGCTAGCTATATAGACTCAAAGTGTAGCTTACCAAAGCACTGCAACATGTGTGAAATGTTTTTAAACTTGCCTATAACCGTTCAGATACAACAATAAAAAAACCTTGATCATAGAAATTTTACTTTGAAGGGCAAAAAACAGTTTTTGCACTTAAATATGCTTACATCTCATGCAATGATGCTCCCTTCTTTACAGGATGAGTAAAATGTCTGACTCTTCAAAAATGAGTGGTCACATGGCCAATTCCTTATATGGTTCCCGAGAAACAGGTGCTGGCACAACTTACCCGTGGCACAAATCACCCCACTCTCCCCTACACATGTTTAAGCTAACAGCTGCTTCATGCTCTGTTGGCTTATTAGTGCAGCAGATAACTGAAACAATCCTTCAAATGGTGATAAAAGCATCAAATTCAGCACAAATACAGCTGGAGCAAAATTAATGGAGCAACTTTAACTTTTGACCCCTGTACAAACTGTAACTTGGCTTGGTATTTCACACATTTTAATTTGTTTATTCCATTTCAAATACATCTTTTTTTTCCTAAAATTATCTTCCTTAACTCAAGCTGAAAGCAAATCTCTACAGCTTGATATAAATGAATTAAAAATATAATATCCAGCTTCCCGGTGAAGCTACAATTTGACAGAAAGTACATTTGAGATGAAAGCCTAGATTTGATGTTTTGGTGAAAGAAACTTTTGTATTTCTTCATAATTAATGTAAATAAAGTCCAAGACGTATTCAGTGACTTGGAAATGTTCATGTTTCCATCACCTGACTTGTCTAAAGAAAACGGGCGAAAAAACTGATTATTATTTACAGGTTTTATCAAGTTTTAGAGATTTGCTTTCAGTTTGAGTTTGAGGAAGATCATTTTAGAAATTTTATTCTTTATTTTTTGTATTTCTTGTATTTAAAATGGCATAAACAAATTAAAATGTGTGAAATTCCAAGTGTTCCAATACTTTTGGAGGCACAGTATCCTAACCTTATGATGAGTGCAAAATGAGTGTGGTATTATTACTATTTTGTTTAAGAATGTTTAATTTTCACTATTGCTGCACTTTGTGTCAAATCATAATCATATCGTATATCATACCGATACGAAAATTAAGTAAGATATCGTCTGCTATACATTCCAAATCTAAGGTGGAGCTCTACTAGTGTTTACTAAGGTACACCTAAAAATCTTAAAAAAAAAAAAAAAAAAAAAAAATAGAGCCACTCAGGTGCCTGGTCTTGAGAACCAGGGATGGTAGGTTGAAAAGCTTTTTTTTTATCCCATGGGAACTCTCCCTACCCACCTAAGCGGCTCAAGAATATGGATAACATGTATACAACCCCTGGCAAAAATTATGGAATCACCGGCCTTGGCGGATGTTCATTCAGTTGTTTAATTTTGTAGAAAAAAAGCAGATCACAGACATGACACAAAACTGAAGTAATTTCAAATGGCAACTTTCTGGCTTTAAGAAACACTATAAGAAATCAAGAAAAAAAAATTGTGGCAGTCAGTAACGTTTACTTTTTTAGACCAAGCAGAGGGAAAAAAATATGGAATCACTCAGTTCTGAGGAATAAATTATGGAATCACCCTGTAAATTTTCATCCCCAAAACTAACACCTGCATCAAATCAGATCTGCTCATTAGTCTGCATCTAAAAAGGAGTGATCACACCTTGGAGAGCTGTTGCACCAAGTGGACTGACATGAATCATGGCTCCAACACGAGAGATGTCAATTGAAACAAAGGAGAGGATTATCAAACTCTTAAAAGAGGGTAAATCATCACGCAATGTTGCAAAAGATGTTGGTTGTTCACACTCAGCTGTGTCTAAACTCTGGACCAAATACAAACAACATGGGAAGGTTGTTAAAGGCAAACATACTGGTAGACCAAGGAAGACATCAAAGCGTCAAGACAGAAAACTTAAAGCAATATGTCCTCAAAAATTGAAAAATGCACAACAAAAACAAATGAGGAACGAATGGGAGGAAACTGGAGTCAACGTTTGACCGAACTGTAAGAAACCACCTAAAGGAAATGGGATTTACATACAGAAAAGCTAAACGAAAGCCATTATTAACACCTAAACAGAAAAAAACAAGGTTACAATGGGCTAAGGAAAAGCAGTTGTGGACTGTGGATGACTGGATGAAAGTCATATTCAGTGATGAACTCTCGAATCTGCATTGGGCAAGGTGATGATGCTGAACTTTTGTTTGGTGCCGTTCCAATGAGATTTATAAAAATGACTGCCTGAAGAGAACATGTAAATTTCCACAGTCATTGATGGATATGGGGGCTGTATGTCAGGTAAAGGCACTGGGGAGATGGCTGTCATTACATCATCAATAAATGCACAAGTTTACATTGATATTTTGGACACTTTTCTTATCCCATCAATTGAATGGATGTTTGGGGATGATGAAATCATTTTTCAAGATGATAATGCATCTTGCCATAGAGGAAAAACTGTAAAAACATTCCTTGCAGAAAGACACATAGGGTCAATGTCATGACCTGCAAATAGTCTGGATCTTAATCCAATTGAAAATCTTTGGTGGAAGTTGAAGAAAATGGTCCATGACAAGGCTCCAACCTGCAAAGCTCATCTGGCAACAGCAATCAGAGAAAGTTGGAGCCAGATTGATGAGAGTACTGTTTGTCACTCATTAAGTCCATGCCTCAGAGACTGCAAGCTGTTATAAAAGCCAGAGGTGGTGCAACAAAATACTAGTGATGTGTTGGAGCATTCTTTTGTTTTTCATGATTCCATAATTTTTTCCTCAGAATTGAGTGATTCCATATTTTTTTCCCTCTGCTTGGTCTAAAAAAGTAACCGTTACTGACTGCCACAATCTTTTTTTCTTGATTTCTTATAGTGTTTCTTAAAGCCAGAAAGTTGCCATTTGAAATGACTTTAGTTTTGTGTCATGTCTGTGATCTGCTTTTTTTCTACAAAATTAAACAACTGAATGAACATCCTCCGAGGCCGGTGATTCCATAATTTTTTGCCAGGGGTTGTATAAGTGACATTTACATGACAATTTATATGACAATATTGAAATATGATAATTTGGCCATACAGCCCTACTGTCAACTAACTGAAAACTCTGAATGTTAATTTACATCTACATTTAAAAAAATGCTTAAAGTGGTAGGGGGTTAAGAGGGCTGTAATTGGAGGGGGTGTCAGCTGAAAAGTAAAATGCTTAAAAAGGTGGGGAGTATGGGGGGCAGAGCCCCTCCAGAAGCTGAACGGCAAAATAAGGAAAATGCTTAGAAAGGCCCCCCAAGAAGCTGAAAGGTTTTAGTCATGCTCATGCTCCCAAGAACCATTCTACTGAAAAAAGTCTGAAGGATCTAAAGGACATGGTTAGATGGCGAGGAGCTTTTCCAGGCATGTGAGAGGCAAATAAACAAAAATGCTTAAAAAGGCGGGGGGTCTGGTGGGCAGAGTCTCCCC
The DNA here is from genome assembly GCF_902500255.1 of Thalassophryne amazonica. Classification (NCBI taxonomy): domain Eukaryota; kingdom Metazoa; phylum Chordata; class Actinopteri; order Batrachoidiformes; family Batrachoididae; genus Thalassophryne; species Thalassophryne amazonica. The sequence goes on from NC_047114.1 coordinate 73,734,952, forward strand.
CAGAAACTGAAGTTTTTTGCCATGCTAATACTCCCCTGAAGCATTTATTCAAAATAAAGTCTGAAAGACCTAAATGACATGGTGAGATGCTGACGAGCTTCGCTCATTCATGTCCGCGACATATGCATATTAATCATGATGATAATTTCAACTAAAATGTTTAAATCAATATTACTCTGGGCTTAAGTTTTACTATAGTTCTGGTCTAAGTTTAATTGATAAGCTGTACAAAAATAAGTTTACTTAATTTACCTTATCTGCATAACTAAAGTGGTATGTGAAGCTTGGCTTTTTAATGTAATGTCTAAGCTCTGGCATCACTGGGTCTGTTTGGGGTTCTCACTTTAAAATCAGGTTGGTTGGGATGATGGAAGCTTAAAAATAGGAAAATGATTACAGGTCTTGTGGTTAGTAATATCAGACTTGTCTGTGATATCACTTTTGGTCAAAGGTGAAAATGTGCTAAAGAAAATACAAGCACAATGCACATTAAGCAGTATAACTAAATTGAAGGGGGGGGGGGGGGCTACACTTTCTCTTAAAAAAAAAAAACTATTTTATTTTTACTTCTATTTTGTTGTTTGATTTTAAATGGGCCACAATGGAAATAAGTGTTTTCACTTTCTTGTGTCATGCATGTATTTTTAACGTATTTACAATTATATTATGCACGCACAATGAAAGTACTAAATAAACTCATGCAGAGTTTTAAATACATAGATATTTGGCATGTGAATGACATGTTCAAACATTTTCAAGCTGTGTAACAATTCATTTAATTTTGCTGGGTTTCAGCATCACAACAGTTATTCTTGCGATTACTCTTTTTTTAATGCAATTTAGGTTGTGTGATTGGTTGATTTCACTGTCCATTCATGACTAGGAGGGCGGAGCGCATGTTTTTTTAATTTCTCCTCCCCTTTCAATGACAACCAATCACAGCTCTGAGAGAACTGCATCATACCTGGCAACAGAGTCAACCCCGCCTCTTCACAAAGATAGGAGTTTCTGTCTCCTCCTTGCTCAGACTTGCTCTCAGACACCTTCTGGCTCACTCTTAGGCTAAAATTCCTTGCCAGGAAATTTTAGGCAAAGTTAGGAGCTCTTTGAGAGGGATTTGAGTTGCTTCGCGGATACAGGCCCAGGTGTGGTAATGGTCACGCTGAAGTAGTGCAGCATTTGTACAGTGTCACTACCTAAAAGTGCGAACAGCAACAACAGCAGTGTGTGCCAGTCTGTTGTGGAGTAAGATCCATAGTTTTGAAATCCTCTTGTGCTGGACTGAACATAGCAGCTTACTCAAAAGCCCTTGGACAACTTTGATATACACTGATAGATATCATTGTAGATCAGAATCAAAGAACTCAAACATTTTTCACTTGGGACAAAAATGAATTTAATTGGCACATTATTGATTTGGAAAATAGACAGCTGCTAATAGTACAGTAAAAATTATAGGGTATTGTGGATATGTGTCAGCCCGGAGATATCCAGATACAAGACACTAAAGCCGGGAATTGGCACATAAGTCAGGTTTATTAGTAAGGATGTTTGACACAATATATGCAATTATTATAAAACAAATATTACAACAAACAGCTGCAAAAAGTTAGAAGGAGTTGGGTTTGTTAATAAGGTGGATAAGCTTGGTGTTTTGTCACAGGAAGATGATAATGACGCAGACCCAACATGATCAGTTTTATGTGATGGGAAGATATTTTTATTACGGTTGATTTTTCTGCTTTTAAAAGTAACCCTAAGAGGTGTGGATCATCATTTCTGAAGATGTCAATGTGCGTTTGGCAGTTTGTTGTGGTAAGTGGCTTATAGGGTGAGTGACATGAGAATCCACATCACTACCTTTGTATGGTATCTTAAATTAATCCATTTCAGTGTTGCTCCACCAGTTGTTTTTCTTCTTCGTGTTTAATGGTGGTTGGCAGCTTGCTCTCAGCTGATGGCGCCATTGTTGACATCTGTTTAGCAACGTGCATAGACAGGGCACAGAGTAATACATTAAATGTGAAACGGTTTTAATATTTTGCCACCGTTGACGTGATCATTTATGGTCTGAAATCTCACACGATTAATCAGATTTTCAGAAAAAATGTAATTGGATTAGAATGCAGGACAAATGGGCCTCTCGAACACACCCATGTGGGTCGCGGGACATGGGGGTAAATATTGGGACTGTCCTGCCCAATGTGGGACGGTTGGCAGCGCTGTGATTGCCATCTTCATTTTGAAGATCAGTGTGATCCAGATCAAAGTTCAGCGGTTGGGATCAAATTTAATCTGTCAGATAAATGCAATGCTCATGATCCAAAATAATCAATCAGGATAAGAGTTCAGCTATCGAGAACAAAGATCAGTAATCAGGATATCAAAGGTGTCTATCGGATCAGGTGCACAGAAGTGAAGAAAACAAAATGTGATAGAATGAAAGTTCATCAACTGGGTTCAAATACCAGTGATCAAAACCAAATTTAAACTACAAGGATCAATGTTCAGAATAAAAGGAAATTTATCAGTTAATAAATCCAGTTATTAGGACCAAAGATCAATAATCGGGACAACAAATGGCGTTCATTCAGGTCAGGGTCACAGTAAGAGCCAATGTGAGGATCAGGATCAAAGTCGAGCAATCGACATCAAAGATCATGTTCAATGTTCAGTGACCAGTAAGAGGCGGAGGTACGCGCTCTACCGAGTGCCTTTCTGTTTACAGTTTTACAGTATTGCGCAACTGTACGGTGACTGCAAATCCAACCAGCCATCCATCTTTATTTTTATTTAATCACTACAAAATTCTGTAATTCTGCCGGCCTTTTTGTGCCCTTGACACCAGTCTCAGCTCCAGGATTGTGTGAAATCTAAAGATGATAGACTGCGAGACTTCTACACGTGACCTCCGTGTCACCCTGACCATATCTCCCTCTCTGCAGTCTCCAGACAGCTTGTGTCGTTACGGATGAACCACACTGCAGCACGCCGAGAGATCCCTCATTCAAAAACCAGGCTTTGCAGCGACGGTGCATCGTGGGGTCGTGCACCATGTCAGGGCTGCTGATTTGGATTAAACATCAGATTGTCAAAAAAAAAAAAAAACTACTAACCTCCTCCAAGTTGTTTACTTTAATGTGAAATAAATGAGCATGAGCACAAGTGAGAAAGCAGCCCGGAAACACAGAGGAGCTCTTGAGTCGTCCGTGCACTATTTGCATATCAAAAGTCAATTTGAACTTTTCTATTTTTGAACTTGCACTGGAATGAGCTTTGATGTGCAGCATTTCCAGTGCAGACCCTCGTCCCATAGAGGGCGCTGTGCACTCGTGGATGTCCGTGGCCTGGTTTAGTGAAAGGGATTTTTTGAAGAGGCTGCACACGTGTGTGATGCATCCATCCATTTGTGCACACTGCTGTTAATCTTTAGGAAAGTGACAAGTTCTGTGTCCAGCTGCCGGACGGATTCTGTGCAACTTTTTAGCGCAGCGTCCTCTTTGTCCTTATGGAGATTGTAGCAGTGTGCACACTGTGAAGCCACTGGGTCCTTGAACGCAAGGAAGATGGCTTTATTTCACTGCGTGTGGATGCACGTGGGTGTGGGATGAGTCAGCGTTTGAGGCAGAGGATGACCTCGGTCTGTGTAAGAACAGATTTCATTTTGTAGTTGTGACAGTTTTTATTTGGGGCTTGCTCACTTTCGCCCCATTTCCTTGTTCTGTTTATTCCCCTCGCCCCCAACTCCTCACAAGTCATGAATATGAAATCACAAATGTTGCGGCCAGATCAGGCGACACAGTCGACCTTAAATCTGCAAGACGCAGGCCCAGGTTACACACACTCATTCCTTCATTCACCACGTGGATTTTCTGGGTTGAATCTTCTAAAGCTTTGCTCCTGATAACATAGAAAAGGAGAATCTCATTTGAATGGAAGCTGGAAAGTCTTTACTCGACTGTTGAACCTCCAGCCCCATCAGACTCATCTGCATTTCAAACTCAGCCACCTGCACAAAAGCTCAGACTGCGACCGAACCAGAAGCGGATTACAGTGGTGCCAGCTGTTCTTGTCTTCGCTTCTTCACAATGCACGATCCACATAATGTCGCTCATGGTTTTGATGGGTGTAAAGAAAGAGAGCTGTCGTGTGATCTATGCTGGGGAAAGGAATGCGGCGAGAAGGACACACGTCTGTCGGCAGGCCGCTGCAACAAGCTTCTGCTCACGTCTTTGCCCCGGAGACCAAGAGGTCACGTCTCCTGTCTGTTGACACTGTAAAAAGCTTTGTCTTTTTTATGACCAGTGAACAGAGAGAAGGTATATGGTGGTGAGAAACCACGCTGGTTCCCATTTCCACAGCCCTGTCACATGTCACATTACATGTTGAAGTTTAGCAGAAAAAAAGACAAAACAGTCAGCAGACTCTCATAGCCTGCTGATTGCTGATCACTTCCAGCATTCCTTCATTTTTAATGCCACAATACCTGGTTATCATGGAACATATATGTGCACCCCATAACCAGATAACTCCATCCTTGGATGGAGAGTCGTAAAATGTCAGACAAGAGACTTTATTAGGATCTATGCCAAAATGTTGAAAACAACCTCCTTTATCAATGGTTTAAAAAAAAAATCCTTAAAAAAAGACACACATCCAGCTGATGTTTATGGATCACTCACATACAACCTAAATGCTTCTGATCAGTCAAAGCTGGTGAGGGCGGTACATCGGTGTGACAGTGCGACATGATCAGGTGGTAAACTTCAATGGCCTCAGGTGAAGCCCTACTGGAAGTACAAAAAGTTGCAGTTCCTTGACTGGCTGTTTGAGGCTGGCTCCAAAAGGGAGCGCATTCCCATAGAAATTCATGTTAAAATGTCTAACTTTAGAACAGAAACATGTTTACAGCTTGGTAACAAAAAAGACGGGTTTTGTTCTCCATAGATAGTTTCCTCCTTCATGACAAATGTACAGGGGATGATTTTTTTTTTATGCGGACACTGTTGTATGTTAGCACTTTTAGCAGCTGTTGGTAGCTTCTAAATGCAATATTACTGAGAAAATAATAATAATTTGTAATGCCAATACCAAAGCAAATCGTTAGGAGAACCATCATGCAGTCCCCAAAAATCTGATTTAATAAACACACCGAATCGAGCCTTAACCTGTTAGCTTAGCGGTTGGAACTTTCTTTCTTTCATCACACATTGAGTCACTCACGCTCCACCGCTTTATGCATTAATGAGTTAATCGTTAATCAAGCGCGGCAGCTCCTGCCAACGTGATGATACCCAGATATGGGCTTCATATCGGACTGTTCCATGTCACTATAGAAACCTAAGGTGACATCACGCAGGTTTTTGTCCAGGATATATGGCTGCCCAACCAGTCGATCGTCGGGAGTCGATCGCGGGGCTGAGTTCCAGCTGTTTCCATGAAAACAAACAAAAAAAAAATCTCACTGGACTCAAGAGGATTTAGTGCTGCTATAACAGACTGATGCAACAGGTGGCAGCAATGCACCAACAGGATTGCGGCTGCTGTTAAACGCCAGAGAAGAAGAGCTCTTCTTTGGTGGATAAGAAATGAAAAATTCTGATTTTCATCCTGGATTATTTGTTCATTTATTCAAATGGCAAATCCATCTGTTTTACCTGCAGTGTAAATGTGGCTTTACTGAAGAAAGGGAATTTGGAGCGGCATTTCAGACGATTCACAAGAAATACAATGCTAACTTCTAATGCTAACCCGGCTAAATCTCCTCTGCTCACATGAAAAGCCCAGGAATTGAAAAGTCGGTGAGCATGAAGATTCAGGCCAGGAGTCAGAGGACACATTTATTCTGTTTGCAGTTGGAGGAGATACACATCTGCTGCACACAGACGTTAGGTGGCTCAGCAGAGGTAAATTTCTGGAACGGTCTTCTGCCTGAAATTAAAGGGAACAACTTTTCCAACTTGAGGCCAGTCCTAGGCCTACAAGGGTGATTCTTAGACTACGGGCACTTATTATGTCCTTTGATCATATTGTATGAAAAACAGAAAAAAGGGGAAATTTCACACTTTTATAGTTATCTTTACAATGAAAGTGTGTTAAGAAATTTGTTCTAGTAGTCTATGATGACTTTTTCACATTTTTTCAGCATCATTATATGCAAATATTGCCATTTTGTGCTTGTCCCACACCCAGACTTTTGATCTTCATGATAAAAACTGAATGGTAAGAAACGTTTTTCTAATGTTTTTAGAAATATCTCTGATAAAATATCATAAAATATTAAACATAATTGGGGTATTCAATGTCATACAACTGTTGTGATTGTTTTAAACAAAGTGTAGTTGTCCCACACTATTGCCGTAATTTCCCCACAACACTGTAAGTGTCCCTTTAAACCGTTTTGTATGAAAGATTGTTTGGGGTAGTTTCTATGGCAATAAACATGACATCAGAGGCAATATGTATAGCGCCAAATCACAACAAACAGTTGCCCCAAGGGGTGCTTTATATTGTAAGGCAATGGTGTTGGTGGAAATTACATTTACAAGGCCAATAGTGCCCGTAGTTAAAAGAATCACCACAAGCGAAGTGCACATCTCGGGCCGCGCGGTGCATATGGGTAGGCTAAATTTTTCCACTACCAACCCACATGCTATAACGGCGGAAAGCAGCGAGGAGTGCATGATTTGGATCATTTCACCCGCTGGGAAAGTTGACGATTTAAAGCATTTTTGTAAGCTCCGTGGATTGCCTGTTACAACCAGGACTACGTAGGCAGTGGACAGAAACGGAAAGAAGAGCTGCTGCGATTGCGTATGCTGCATCATTACAGAAACTACTGTTGGTGCCGACAAAGGAGGAAGAGAGAGCTGCTGTCGAAAATGACCAGTCCTTGTTGATAGCTGGAGACAAACAAATTCTGACCCCTTGAAGGCAACTGACGGATGGTTAGACGAAGTCCAGAGTCTGAAAACTGTGGATATTGCAGAGATTTGTAAGCAGGGATGAGAAATCGCTACTCCGCCGGCTTCGTACTGACTACAAGGAAGGTGGGTTCTCACATATAACCTCTTTGGTGTCACGTTTTTGATAAGTTGACAGACATACAGTGATATGTGCATGCATGCAGTTCGTTATAGAACATGTCAATATTACAATATTATGTACCACCGTCATTCATGGCGTGGCATTACAGTCATAAGCCGATGCACGAAAACGGTGCCATCAACCACATTATAATTCGGCACAGTTTCAGTTAAGTAGGTTTTTGGTAATATTTAAGCCACCGAAACAACACTTAAAATCCAGCCTCAGTATAACATGGCCTACACAAAAAAATGTATGTTGGCCATCCTAGGGTGGTAGCCATACCCAGTTTGGGTCAATGAAGGATTACACAAGGACAAAATATATATATATATATATATATATATAACTTCTAATCATATTGAAAAGCATACCATATTACTTGTCTGATCATGTAGATTCCAAAATGGTACAGTTTGGATTATACATGTCCATGTGAGTATTTGCCAGTGGGTCCACTGCCAGAAAAACAGCCCACCAGACCCTTTACAGATTCCCTGCGGGTGGTGAGCTCACATGGAGGTTACACTGTGTTGTTTTTTCAGGCTGAGCCTGACAAAGTCCCACGGTTGTAGATCTGGCTACCAGGTGCTTGCCTTCGAGTTCCCCCACCCAAGCCTAGCTCCAGGAGGAGGCCACGAGATCCCTAATCTAGGTAAGGTGACTCCATCCCCATGTGTATCCATCATACAGGCTCTGTTGGTTCACCCTTTGTCTGTTTCCTCACTTGGAACCAACTTTGCCAAGGGTGGCCCTATCAGGAGCTAGTGCTCCAGACAACACAGCTCCCACGATCATTGGGGCACACAAATTCTTCATCATGATAAGGTGGTGATCCAGAGAGCGGTGACAAACTGGATTGGGAACACCTTGGGATCCCTCAGGAAGAATTACAGGACTTGGCTGAGGATAGTGAAGTGTGAGATGAGCTGCTTGGTCTGCTGCTGTCATGACCCAGACTTGGAAAAGTGGCAGAAAATAAATAAATGAATGGATTACATATGACTAAATGTTATGGAGTTATGTGGCAAAAACAGCAAAAATGGTGACAAAGGCCCATTTCAGTTCTGATAGAGACGATACAGTGCATCCGGAAAGTATTCACAGTGCTTCACTTTTTCCACATTTTGTTATGTTACAGCCTTAGTCAAAATAGAATAAATACATTTGTCCCCTCAAAATTCTACACACAATACCCCATAATGACAATGAGAAAATATTTTTGTGATTTTTGTAAATTTATTAAAAATAAACAAACTAAGAAATCACATGTACATAAGTATTAATGTTTGCCATAAGCTTAAAATTGAGCTCAGATGCATCTGTTGTGATTTGCCTTGGTCCTTTGCCCTGTCTGTCCTTGTGTGTGTTGTTCATCTGTTTTCCCTCTAGGTGGCATGCTGCAGAGCTGAGGAACACCTGAGATTCATCATCTCCTCGCACCTGACGCTCATGAGCTCCTGATCATGACATGAGCTACTTAAACCCCGGCTCTGAGCTCAGGCTGTTTCCATAACCTTGACCCCACCAGATTCCACATTGATTCTCCATGATCATTATGGCGTCATTCCTGCCACTTTCATGCGCTCTGACATTTGAGCTTCCCGCAGCTCATCTCAAGGTAACCTGGATATCTCTAATTTCCATATTAGAGCTTGTTAATCTTTTGGTGTTTCCAGATGCCTTCCTGCGCGGCTTCCACGCTGCACTGTTCCTGGCTCCCACACCACTACCCAGCACTATGTGACTTTGGAACTCATCTGTTCTCAGCCTCAGAGCGCACAGCCCTGCCACATTCAGCTAAGATCCTATATGACTCTGAGTTTGTGAGATCCTGCTTTCACCCTGCTCCTGTTTGTGACCGTGCATGACCAAGAACTATATTCAAGAACTGTTCCAAGAACTGTATGAACTCTGATGCTGAACTATTAAGAACTTTCCAAGTAATTTCTGAAGCCAAGTCCTGCTTAATTGGAACTGCGTCATAAGACGTGCAGCACCTGACCTCTGAGGATAATTCATGAACTATGATCAATTCCTGAACAGTTAACCTTATTTCCTAAACAGTGAACTTCATTTCCTGAACTGTGTGCTGTTAACAAGCTTCCAGTGTTACGAGTGTATTCACTCACCTATATTGTCCTCGTCCTCCTAGTTCCTCAACCTCGGCTCTCTGCGTCCCACCTGGCTCTGGTTCCAGCTCCATATACTCCAGGACTCCAGCTCGTTCTCAGACTCCCAAGTCTGGCCCTGTGTACACTGCAGCTCCCAGATTTTCACCGCTACAAGCGGGCCCTGTCTCGGCTCTGCAGGCAGCCTAACCAGCTCAACACTTTAATTCCTTGTTTATTACTTGTTGTAAATAAATCTCTTTTCATTGGTGTCATGGTGTCAACCACCAGTCATTCTTTGACTGGTGGTTGGCTCTCACTGCGGTATTGTATCACTTCCTGTTCCGGAGCACAGCGGTGTTTTTCTGTATCTGTTAGCTGTTTACTCTGCGCAGTTAGATTGATCTAGTTATCTAGATTACGATTTGTTTCCCAGTGTAATCTTTACGTGCCTTAACTAAAGCACTCCTTCTGCTGAATCACCTATAAATTATTTACACATTATTCACTTTGCGTGTTTTTAGGAATCCGCTAGCTTAGCGTAGCTACTAGCTCTTAGCCGATTTAGCATGGCGGCTTCTCCTGTCTCTCCCGCACTTTTCTGCTCTGGGTGTGAAATGTTTAGTTATTCCTCGGCCTCCTTTAGCAGTAACGGTACTTGTAATAAGTGTAGCTTATTCGTAGCTTTGGAGGCCAGGCTGGGCGAATTGGAGACTCGGCTCCGCACCGTGGAAAATTCTACAGCTAGCCAGGCCCCTGTAGTCGGTGCGGACCAAGGTAGCTTAGCCGCCGTTAGTTCCCCCCTGGCAGATCCCGAGCAGCCAGGAAAGCAGGCTGACTGGGTGACTGTGAGGAGGAAGCGTAGCCCTAAACAGAAGCCCCGTGTACACCGCCAACCCGTTCACATCTCTAACCGTTTTTTCCCACTCGACGACACACCCGCCGAGGATCAAACTCTGGTTATGGCGACTCTGTTTGAGAAATGTGAAGTTAGCGACACCAGCAACCATAGTCAATTGTCTTCCGGGGGCCAGAGCAGGCGACATTGAAGGAAATTTGAAACTGCTGGCTAAGGCTAAGCGTAAATTTGGTAAGATTGTAATTCACGTCGGCAGTAATGACACCCGGTTACGCCAATCGGAGGTCACTAAAATAACATTAAATCGGTGTGTAACTTTGCAAAAACAATGTCGGACTCTGTAGTTTTCTCTGGGCCCCTCCCCAATCGGACCGGGAGTGACATGTTTAGCCGCATGTTCTCCTTGAATTGCTGGCTGTCTGAGTGGTGTCCAAAAAATGAGGTGGGCTTCATAGATAATTGGCAAAGCTTCTGGGGAAAACCTGGTCTGTTAGGAGAGACGGCATCCATCCCACTTTGGATGGAGCAGCTCTCATTTCTAGAAATCTGGCCAATTTTCTTAAATCCTCCAAACCGTGACTATCCAGGGTTGGGACCAGGAAGCAGAGTTGTAGTCTTACACACCTCTCTGCAGCTTCTCTCCCCCTGCCATCCCCTCATTACCCCATCCCCGTAGAGACGGTGCCTGCTCCCAGACTACCAATAACCAGCAAAAATCTATTTAAGCATAAAAATTCAAAAGAAAAAATAATATAGTACCTTCAACTGCACCACAGACTAAAACAGTTAAATGTGGTCTATTAAACATTAGGTCTCTCTCTTCTAAGTCCCTGTTGGTAAATGATATAATAATTGATCAACATATTGATTTATTCTGCCTAACAGAAACCTGGTTACAGCAGGATGAATATGTTAGTTTAAATGAGTCAACACCCCCGAGTCACACTAACTGTCAGAATGCTCGTAGCACGGGCCGGGGCGGAGGATTAGCAGCAATCTTCCATTCCAGCTTATTAATTAATCAAAAACCCAGACAGAGCTTTAATTCATTTGAAAGCTTGTCTCTTAGTCTTGTCCATCCAAATTGGAAGTCCCAAAACCAGTTTTATTTGTTATTATCTATCGTCCACCTGGTCGTTACTGTGAGTTTCTCTGTGAATTTTCAGACCTTTTGTCTGACTTAGTGCTTAGCTCAGATAAGATAATTATAGTGGGCGATTTTAACATCCACACAGATGCTGAGAATGACAGCCTCAACACTGCATTTAATCTATTATTAGACTCTATTGGCTTTGCTCAAAAAGTAAATGAGTCCACCCACCACTTTAATCATATCTTAGATCTTGTTCTGACTTATGGTATGGAAATAGAAGACTTAACAGTATTCCCTGAAAACTCCCTTCTGTCTGATCATTTCTTAATAACATTTACATTTACTCTGATGGACTACCCAGCAGTAGGGAATAAGTTTCATTACACTAGAAGTCTTTCAGAAAGCGCTGTAACTAGGTTTAAGGATATGATTCCTTCTTTATGTTCTCTAATGCCATATAACAACACAGTGCAGAGTAGCTACCTAAACTCTGTAAGGGAGATAGAGTATCTCGTCAATAGTTTTACATCCTCATTGAAGACAACTTTGGATGCTGTAGCTCCTCTGAAAAAGAGAGCTTTAAAATCAGAAGTGTCTGACTCCGTGGTATAACTCACAAACTCGTAGCTTAAAGCAGATAACCCGTAAGTTGGAGAGGAAATGGCGTCTCACTAATTTAGAAGATCTTCACTTAGCCTGGAAAAAGAGTCTGTTGCTCTATAAAAAGCCCTCCGTAAAGCTAGGACATCTTTCTACTCATCACTAATTGAAGAAAATAAGAACAACCCCAGGTTTCTTTTCAGCACTGTAGCCAGGCTGACAAGAGTCAGAGCTCTATTGAGCTGAGTATTCCATTAACTTTAACTAGTAATGACTTCATGACTTTCTTTGCTAACAAAATTTTAACTATTAGAGAAAAAATTACTCATAACCATCCCAAAGACGTATCGTTATCTTTGGCTGCTTTCAGTGATGCCGGTATTTGGTTAGACTCTTTCTCTCCGATTGTTCTGTCTGAGTTATTTTCATTAGTTACTTCATCCAAACCATCAACATGTTTATTAGACCCCATTCCTACCAGGCTGCTCAAGGAAGCCCTACCATTATTTAATGCTTCGATCTTAAATATGATCAATCTATCTTTGTTAGTTGGCTATGTACCACAGGCTTTTAAGGTGGCAGTAATTAAACCATTACTTAAAAAGCCATCACTTGACCCAGCTATCTTAGCTAATTATAGGCCAATCTCCAACCTTCCTTTTCTCTCAAAAATTCTTGAAAGGGTAGTTGTAAAACAGCTAACTGATCATCTGCAGAGGAATGGTCTATTTGAAGAGTTTCAGTCAGGTTTTAGAATTCATCATAGTACAGAAACAGCATTAGTGAAGGTTACAAATGATCTTCTTATGGCCTCAGACAGTGGACTCATCTCTGTGCTTGTTCTGTTAGACCTCAGTGCTGCTTTTGATACTGTTGACCATAAAATTTTATTACAGAGATTAGAGCATGCCATAGGTATTAAAGGCACTGCGCTGCGGTGGTTTGAATCATACTTGTCTAATAGATTACAATTTGTTCATGTAAATGGGGAATCTTCTTCACAGACTAAAGTTAATTATGGAGTTCCACAAGGTTCTGTGCTAGGACCAATTTTATTCACTTTATATATGCTTCCCTTAGGCAGTATTATTAGACGGTATTGCTTAAATTTTCATTGTTACGCAGATGATACCCAGCTTTATCTATCCATGAAGCCAGAGGACACACACCAATTAGCTAAACTGCAGGATTGTCTTACAGACATAAAGACATGGATGACCTCTAATTTCCTGCTTTTAAACTCAGATAAAACTGAAGTTATTGTACTTGGCCCCACAAATCTTAGAAACATGGTGTCTAACCAGATCCTTACTCTGGATGGCATTACCCTGACCTCTAGTAATACTGTGAGAAATCTTGGAGTCATTTTTGATCAGGATATGTCATTCAAAGCGCATATTAAACAAATATGTAGGACTGCTTTTTTGCATTTACGCAATATCTCTAAAATCAGAAAGGTCTTGTCTCAGAGTGATGCTGAAAAACTAATTCATGCATTTATTTCCTCTAGGCTGGACTATTGTAATTCATTATTATCAGGTTGTCCTAAAAGTTCCCTAAAAAGCCTTCAGTTAATTCAAAATGCTGCAGCTAGAGTACTGACGGGGACTAGAAGGAGAGAGCATATCTCACCTATATTGGCCTCTCTTCATTGGCTTCCTGTTAATTCTAGAATAGAATTTAAAATTCTTCTTCTTACTTATAAGGTTTTGAATAATCAGGTCCCATCTTATCTTAGGGACCTCGTAGTACCATATCACCCCAATAGAGCGCTTCGCTCTCAGACTGCAGGCTTACTTGTAGTTCCTAGGGTTTGTAAGAGTAGAATGGGAGGCAGAGCCTTCAGCTTTCAGGCTCCTCTCCTGTGGAACCAGCTCCCAATTCAGATCAGGGAGACAGACACCCTCTCTACTTTTAAGATTAGGCTTAAAACTTTCCTTTTTGCTAAAGCTTATAGTTAGGGCTGGATCAGGTGACCCTGAACCATCCCTTAGTTATGCTGCTATAGACGTAGACTGCTGGGGGGTTCCCATGATGCACTGTTTCTTTCTCTTTTTGCTCTGTATGCACCACTCTGCATTTAATCATTAGTGATCGATCTCTGCTCCCCTCCACAGCATGTCTTTTTCCTGGTTCTCTCCCTCAGCCCCAACCAGCCCCAACCAGTCCCAGCAGAAGACTGCCCCTCCCTGAGCCTGGTTCTGCTGGAGGTTTCTTCCTGTTAAAAGGGAGTTTTTTCCTTCCCACTGTAGCCAAGTGCTTGCTCACAGGGGGTCGTTTTGACCGTTGGGGTTTTACATAATTATTGTATGGCCTTGCCTTACAATATAAAGCGCCTTGGGGCAACTGTTTGTTGTGATTTGGCGCTATATAAAAAAAATTGATTGATTGATTGATTCACTACCCATTCTCATCTGTGCTCCCAGCATTTGAGCCCATCACCTGTAACAGTCTGGTCCCATTCGGACCCCTAACCACAACAGCATCCTGTTTCCACTGGTCATCCTTGATGTTTCTACAGATTAATTGGAGTCCACATTGGGTAAATTCAGTTGAATGGATATTATTTTGAAAGATACGCACCTGTCTACACAGTAAAATGTACTCTGCCGGGATAACATTTGGTACCAGCCTAAACAGAGTAAAATACACTCTATTACACAGTAAAATCAGCTCCACCATCATGTCAAATCATGTTTTTCTACTCCAATAAGAGTCATTCACAGCATTATGGAGTTGATTTTACACTGTGATGGAGTTAATTTAGCACTGTGATAGAGTATATCTAACTGTATTTGGACTGGGACCAAATGTTATCCTGGCAGAGTAAATTTTATTCTGCAAAATTTACTGTGTACATATAAGGTCCCACAGTTGACAGTGCATGTAAGAGCACAAACCAAGCATGAAGTCAAAGGAATTGTCTGTGGACCTCTGAGACAGGATTGTCTCGAGGCACAAATCTGGGGAAGGGTACAGAAACATTGCTGCTTTGAAGGTCCCAATGAGCACAGTGGCCTCCATCAGAAGTTTGGATCCATCAAAGGATATTTTTTTATATATATCCATCAATTCATGTTTGGAGGAAACCAGGCACCATCCCGACAGTGAAGCGTGGTGGCAGCATCATGCTGTGGGCAAAGCTCTCGATTTACCGATCGATCTACGTTCCGATCCTCACCTATGGTCATGAGATTTGGCTCATGACCGAAAGAACAAGATCGCAAGTACAAGCGGCCGAGATGAGTTTCCTCCGCAGGGTGGCTGGGCGCTCCCTTAGAGATAGGGTGAGGAGCTCGGTCACTCGGGAGGAGCTCGGAGTTGAGCCGCTGCTCCTCCACGTTGAAAGGAGTCAGTTGAGGTGGCTCGGGCAGCTTTTCCGGATGCCCCCTGGACGCCTCGCTGGAGAGGTGTTCCGGGCATGTCCCACTGGGAGGAGGCCCCGGGGAAGACCCAGGACACGCTGGAGGGACTACATCTCTCGGCTGGCTTGGGAACACCTTGGGGTTCCCCCGGAGGAGCTGGGGGAGGTGTGTGTGGATCGGGAGGTCTGGGCGGCTTTGCTTGAGCTGCTGCCCCCGCGACCCAACTCCGGATAAAGCGGAAGAAAATGGATGGATGGGTGGATGGATTCATCAGGACTCTTCCTCGAGCTGGCCGCATGTCTAAACTGAGCGATCGTGGGAGAAGGGCCTTAGTCAGAGAGGTGAACCCGATGTTCACTCTGTCAGAGCTTCAGCATTCCTCTGTGGAGAGAGGAGAAACTTCCAGAAGGAAAACCAGCTCTGCAGCAATCCACCAATCAGGCCTATATGGAAGAGTGGCCAGACGGGAAGCCAATCCTTAGTAAAACGCACATGGCAGCCCACCTGGAGTTTGCCAAAAGGCACCTGAAGGACTCTCAGACCATGAGAAACAACATTCTCTGGTCTGATGAGACAAAGACTGAACTTTTTGGTGTGAATGCCAGGTTACATGTTTGGAGGAAACCAGGCACCATCCCGACAGTGAAGCATGGTGGTGGCAGCATCATGCTGTGGGGGAGTTTTTCAATGGCAGGAACTGGGAGACTAGTCATGAATGAGGGAAAGATGAATGCAGCAATGTACAGAGCATCCTGGATGAAAACCTGCTCCAGAGCGCTTTTTACCTCAGACTGGGGCGACGGTTCATGTTTCAGCAGGACAATGACTCTAAACACACAGCCAAGATATCAAAGGAGTGGCTTCAGGACAACTCTATGAATGTCCTTGAGTGACCCAGTCAGAGCCCAGACCTGAATTCGATTGAACATCTCTGGAGAGATCTGAAAATGGCTGTGCACTGATGTTCCCCATCCAACCTGATGGACCTTGAGAGGTGCTGCAAAGAGGAATGGACAAAACTGCCCAAAGATAGGGGAAAAAATATAATTTTCTCCATTTTGGACTAAGGTTGTAACAAAACAATGTGGAAAAATTGAAGTGCTGTAAATACTTCCCGGATGCACTGTATTATCCCGCTGAAACACTGAATAATATTACAGCATTAAATCCTTCTAAGTTACTGTGTAACAAAACCATTTGCTTATGCTTATGCCCACAGACATGTTTTTTTTTGGATTTGTTTACACTGGGTGTATTTGCAGTGAGATAAATGAATGGCCTCTTCTTATTACTGCAAGAAAAGTGACGGATTGCAACCACGTCGTGCACTCTTGATTGACGCACACTTTGCAGGTTCATCTCCGCTCTTGCATGCCGCCGCCGCAGAAAGCAAGCGAGCTCCAGAGGTCATTTCTGCACTTGCTGCACATGGACAGAAGCACTCGTCGAATGACAGTCTGAATTCATAAGGAAGTCGTGAGCAGAATTCCTCGTCGATGTACGGGCGTACGGAACGGCGCCCTTACTGCGCGACTTCATTTTGGCTGAAAGTAGCACAGAACAGGGCCTCATACAAAATGCTGCAAAAAAGGCAGGAAAGTCGTCTGTGTACTCACTGCATTCCAGGTTATTTATACAGAGTGGGAAAAAAAACTCCGTAGACTTCATGTCTCTGCTTGGTGAAAGCTATTAAATTACCGTTGGATGTTTTTAATTACTTCACATAAATGCTGGAACACAACACTTCTCCAGTGCTAAGGGGGCAGGCGGTGGCGGGGGGGGGGGGGGGGGGGGTTCTGTAATGTCTCACATGTTTAGGGAAGCACTGGCTTGCACTTAATCATGGTGGTCCCTGTGCGATTCTGGCGTTGGAAATGTGGCTTTGTGAGAGAAAAGTGAGCATTCCTCCTCCTGGCGCAAGGGAGAGGAAATGGGTAATAAAACCAGCAAGAAGAAGAAGAAGAAAAAAAATCTCGGCGGCACGCTGGAGCCAGTGATTCTGGGATCCACTTAATTGCTCTTAAATGAAAAAGATTTTTGGCTTCCCATTCGCTGTGTTTAAGGAAAGTCAAGTCAAATCCCACATGTATACCAGCCAAGCGGCGCGTTCTCATCCAGCAGTATAAGCACTAATCCCTCTCTTTCGGCGGTGCCATGGGTAATATTATTATTAATATTGTGAAAGCTGTTGTTCATTGTCTGCAAACAAAGACAAGGCAGAAATTCAAATCTTTTGTCTGTTTATGGAAGCCAAATGGAAACTTCTTTGTGCACTGCCACTGTTTTGACTTTTACTTTCTGACGAATGAGTCGTAAAGATGCTATGCATGACATGTCACACATTAAAGTTACAGTGTGTAGGATTTAGTGTCATCTAGTGGTTAGGTTGCAGATTGCATTATGCTGTCTGGTCAGGATTTTATTTCCCAGAATTTTTTTTTTGCATCTTTGTTAATGGGGGCTCATGCTCCCTTATCTTCTCTTGTGATAAGCAATATGTATGAGCTTCCATTTCAGAAATATGAGAGATTAGATGATTTCTGTAACGGACATGGAATGGACTCTGCTACAGGAATAGATTTGTTGAGTGGCTCGATGACGCCCCCACTCCCTCCCGACGGTGGACTGGATGTCTGCATGGGCTCTTATTGTAAACCTTTTTGGTAGAATGGCCTAAACAGTGGGTCACCCCTTTGAGTCTGGTCTGCTTGAGATTTCTTCCTCAATATCATCAGAGGGAGTTTTTCCTTACCACTGTTGCCTGTGTGCTTGCTCTAGGGGTTGGTAAGGGTTAGACCTTACTTGTATGATGCACCTTGAGGTAGCTTTGTTGTGATTTGGCACCATATAAACTAAATAAATTATAAATTAAAATTCTCAAGTTTGTTAGCATGTACTAGCAACTAGTAGACAGTGTATAGGGGAGTAACTATTAATTGAACTTTTTTTTTTTTTAACTTGAACTTAATTTTTTTGGCACACAAACTCAACAACAAAAACTGATACACAAGACAATTCCACAGTGACGTGTGACCAAAAATGGGGTGAGCAGAAGCAAAGCTTATAAACGCCCACCCCATATATACATACATATATACACATTACCAACCCCCAGAGCAAGCACACAGGCGACAGTGGTAAGGAAAAACTCCCTCAGATGTATTGAGGAAGAAACCTCAAGCAGACCAGACTCTAAGGGGTGACCCTCTACTTGGGCCATGCTACAAACATTTAACAACACAACTCAAATCCCATTATCATAAACATATCTAGTGAACACCGTGTCTTCGCCTACATACATATTTACATACATATACAGTCTACGTGTATACACACACCAGCGTACACCTACACATACATACATAATTACACACCCATATATATACATATACACATACATACATATATATATTTATATATACATGCACAAACACAAATGAATGTTACTGAACCACTTCACAATTACAGCTGACAACACAAAACTCATTGTACTTCATTAGATACATATCTTGAAAACATCTTTTTTTTTTTTTATATTGATTTTTAAACTGATTGATATTTGGACATCGTTTGAGTTCATCCGTCAGGTTATTCCATAATCTAGGGCCACACATGGAAACACAGAAACCTTTCCTGGTCGTCCGAGCGCCAGCTATTTTAAAATGATACAAGCCCCGTAAATTATATTTTCCCTCTCTCTCAGTAAAATATTCTTGAACTCTAAATGGCACTTGTTTATTTTTCACTTTGTACATTAATTGAACAGTCTTGAATGAAATCATATCATTAAGTTTTAATATTTAAGGTTTAATGAACAGTGGGTAGGTGTGGTCTCGATAACCTGCATTATGAATTGTCCTTAATGCTCTTTTTTGAAGAATGAATAATGGTTGCAGTGTAGTTTTGTAACTGTTGCCCCAAACTTCAGCACAATAAGTCAAGTAGGGTGCAACCAATGAACAATACAGAGTATGCAGTGCTCTGCAATCAAGAACATGCTTTACTTTATTTAATACTGCAATACTTTTTGATACCTTCATTTGAATATGCTGAATGAGCTTTCCAGTTAATTTTTTCATCAATAATGACACCTAAAAACTTATTCTCTTTGACACGCTCTATGTTTACCCCATGTATATTTAACTGAATTTGTATTTCTTTTTTATAATTTCCAAATAACATCAATTAAGTTTTAGACAAATTTAATGATAATTTGTTAATATCAAACCATCTCTTTAACTTTATCATTTCTGTTCCTAAATCAGATAATTGTTGCAGAGTTTTCCCTGAGCAAAACAGGTTTGTGTCGTCTGCAAAGAGCACAGTTTTAACCAGATCTGAGACTTTACATAAATCAGTGATGTATAAAATAGTTTTGGGCCCAACACAGAACCCTGTGGTAGCCCACAAATGATGTCCAGACATGAAGAACAGTATTCCCTGAGTTTAACTGCTTTCGGTTTTGTAAGTAGCTTTTAATCCAACTCGGCAACATTAGGGCAAACTGATTCCTCTTATTCTTTCTTCAACCCTCTGACTGCACTGCAAAATCTGCAAAGCAAACTATGTCCCTTTTGAGCTACTGGCGGTATTCATGAGGGCACCCACTCCCATGTAGATATGAGGATCTCATTCTAAGCTCACGAAAAAAACATTAATTCTTTGTGTCAGGTAAATTATACACAAATGAACAGATGGCTATGAATGCTGTATTCTATTTCTGGTAATAAACACTCCCAAGTCCTACACACTGTCACTTTAATACAGCCAACAACATTTTCTTTGTAAGGATTTAGTGGCTTCACAGCCTCCTCTGAAACAGCTCCTGGTACCCTACTCTACGCCAATCAAGTAGAAGGTTTACAATCAGTAACTGTGGCCTCCTGTGTTTTTGTTGCCGCTGTGTCGCGGCACTAGAATGCCTCTCCAGGATGCAGGTCTGGACAAGGTGACTGATGTTAGAGAACAAGCAGTTACCCATGTGCAGCAGGTCCCTCCTCTCCACCCCACCAGCGTGGTCCAAAGGAAAGACAGGAGCCTACACAGCTTGGCACCTATGGGGCCGCAGGGCTCATTGGGGTGGGAGAGTCGAATTCCCATGAGGTCTTGGTACCATTTTTTAATCTGGCTTTTCCTTTACCTACACAGACTGCCTTCCCAGGCTAACAAGCTCTGTTGACACGACTGGGGGTCTGGTTCATGGGCATCAAGGCATGGCCACACGCTGGTGCCACAAGTTTGGGGGCCAGACCTCCTCTGAGCTCCCTGCAATTTAGCCTGGGGCCTTATGATACCCAGTTTCTGTCTGTAGCCATGTGGAGGCACTGCATGAGGTTTCCTGTGGAGAGGCTATGTACTGTACTTATGCACTTGGCACCATTGCTAGCCAGTGGTGAGGATGAAAGTGAGAGGTGGCAAGCACACAGGCGTTGAGCCTACACACTAGACACATCACACAGACACGGCATCCTACAAAGAGAACAAAGCAACACTCCTTCTGTGCGCTGAGATTTTCTGTCACTGTTTAAATCTTTGGTCTGGCTGCACGTGCATAGTTAGTACAGTGGAACCTCGGTTATAGTTCGTACAGTGGAACCTCGGTTTTCAAACTGCTCTGTTTACAAACAAATCTGTTTACAAACTTTTTTTGCACGAAAAATGCATCACTTTTCGAACAAAGTCTTGGTTCACGTACACCTCTGCCGCAGTAGGTGGCGATAATGCACCTTGTTGGATTGCAGTCTGCCAATAAACTCGAAAGAAGAAGAAGAAGCAAGAACGTCCATGTTCGGGTGTTTATTAAATCATATTTTTGTGGACTGTGCAGTGGTTCTCCTAATGTTTGACTTTGTTTTGCACAAATTATGAGCCCTGTATTTTTTCCAGTAATCATACATTAAATGGAGCTAATGGGTGAAGCTACCAACAGCTATTAAAAGTGCTAGCACTGTTAGCACTAATGTTAATACTGTTAACATTAAATCTGACCAGAGGTGTCTGATTGGTTAGGAGGTTTGCGCTTGTAGAAGCCCAAAAGCCCAGTTACCCGATGTTCTTGTGGAGGGGGATTCCCATTAACATCAGTAATATCCGTCTCCTTCACCTTCCATGTACGCCATCAAGTCTCTTCTGTACAGGTAAGGTGAAATTACATACTCTATCTTATTCTAATTACTGTACAGTATTTTGTATAAGATACTATGCATACTATGCATATTCTTAGTGTTTTGTCTGCCTTTTTTTTGCATGAAATGCTGTTAAAAAGGTAAAAATACAGTGTTCTTTTTGGGGCCAGGAACTGATTAATCCATTTTACATCTTTACATTCTTATGGGAACATTTGTTTCAGTTTAAGAACAGCTCTGTTTAAGAACAACATTTATGAACCAATTCAGTTCTAAAACTGAGGTTCCACTGTATCTGAGTTTTCTTTTGTGCACATTTAGTGCATGTGATTCTTGTCCTGTGACATGGCCGCCCCGCCCCATGTTTGTAAAGAGACACTACTTACTGCTCACCACATACAGTAGTGTTCAGAATAATAGTAGTGCTATGTGACTACAAAGATTAATCCAGGTTTTGAGTATATTTCTTATTGTTACATGGGAAACAAGGTACCAGTAGATTCAGTAGATTCTCACAAATCCAACAAGATGATATGATATGCACACTCTTAGGGCCCTGTCCCACTGGCATTTAGGAGGATTTGCGCATGAAATGAGGAGACAAAAGCTGAGCGTCCGCAACAAAGGTGGGCGGAAATGACAAATGTCCCGGGGTGGATCAGCGAATACATGAGGAAGAAAAGCGGATATAACAGGGAACAGAAGCGAAGGCGACCGTGGAGGCAGCCCCATGAGGGCCACAGCGGCCGTGATGCACTCGCTCCATCCGTGTCCACTCTGTCTGCATGCGCGACATACCATTTGCGACCGTGATGTGGCCGTGCTGGGCACACATCATATCTGTTTTGCACGCTGTCCCGGTCCGCCGCCAAGCCGCGCCAACCTGTCGGTTGCGGATATCAGCAGATGACGGGATATGAGGCGTGTTGGTTGTGTATGTCTTGTGTATGTGTTCAGGCAGTGATGCGGATCTCATCCGTTGCAGGATTTTTGAGCCGCTCAAAAATCCTGGCTGCGGACATGCGTGCCTCTGCGGATGATCACGGACGTGTTCGGATGGCGGCTGACTCATACAGGAATGTTACACGGTTATTGCGGTTGTTTGGCGGCTGTGGGCCACTTTTGTGCGCATTCTATCCGCAAATCCTCCTAAACGCCAGTGGGACAGGGCCCTTAAGGCTATGAAATTGGGCTATTAGTAAAAAAAGTAGAAAAGGGGGTGTTCACAATAATAGTAGTGTGGCATTCAGTCAGTGAGTTCATCAATTTTGTGGAACAAACAGGTGTGAATCAGGTGTCCCCTATGTAAGGATGAAGCCAGCACCTGTTGAACATGCTTTTCTCTTTGAAAGCCTGAGGAAAATGGGATGTTCAAGACATTGTTCAGAAGAACAGTGTAGTTTGATTAAAAAGTTGATTGGAGAGGGGAAAACATACGCAGGTGCAAAAAATTATAGGCTGTTCATCTACAATGATCTCCAATGCTTTAAAATGGACAAAAAAACAGACACTTTTGGAAGAAAATGGAAAACAACGATCAAAATGGATAGAAGAAGAACCAGAATGGCAAAGGCTCACCCATTGATCAGCTCCAGGATGATCAAAGACAGTCTGGAGTTACCTGTAAGTGCTGTGACAGTTAGAAGACGCCAGTGTGAAGCTAATTTATTTGCAAGAATCCCCCGCAAAGTCCCTCTGTTAAATAAAAGACATGTGCAGAAGAGGTTACAATTTGCCCAAGAACATATCAACTGGCCTAAAGAGAAATGGAGGAATATTTTGTGGACTGATGAGAGTAAAATTGTTCGTTTTGGGTCCAAGGGCCGCAGACAGTTTGTGAGATGACCCCCAAACTCTGAATTCAAGCCACAGTTCACAGTGAAGACAGTGAAGCGTGGTGGTGCAAGCATCATGATATGGGCATGTTTCTCCTACTATGGTGTTGGGCCTATATATTGCATACCAGGTATGGATCAGTTTGGATATGTCATAATACTTGAAGAGGTCATGTGGGCTTATGCTGAAGAGGACATGCCCTTGAAAAGGGTGTTTCAACAAGACAATGACCCCAAGCACACTAGTAACCGAGCAAAATCTTGGTTCCAAACCAACAAAATGAATGCCTCGCAGATGTGAAGAAATCATGAAAAACTGTGGTTATACAACTAAATACTAGTTTAGTGATTCACAGGATTGCTAAAAAAAGCAGTTTGAACATAATAGTTTTGAGTTTGTAGCGTCAACAGCAGATGCTGCTATTATTGTGAACACCCCCTTTTCTACTTTTTTTTTTTTTTACTAATTGCCCAATTTCATAGCCTTAAGAGTGTGCATATCATGAATGCTTGGTCTTGTTGGATTTGTGAGGATCTACTAAATCTACTGGTACATTGTTTCCCATGTAAGTATAAGAAATACGAGGTCTGTTAGAAAAGTATCCGACCTTTTTATTTTTTGCAAAAACCATATGGATTTGAATCACGTGATTGCATCAGCCAAGCTTGAACCTTCGTGCGCATGCGTGAGTTTTTTCACGCCTGTCGGTTGCATCATTCGCCTATGAGCAGGCTTTGTGTGAGCAGTGGTCCACCCCGCTCGTTGGATTTTTATTGCGAATAAATGTCTGAACGATTTGGAGCTTTGCTGCATCAATTTTTTCCAGAAACTGTGAGAGACCTCCAGGTGGACACCATTCGAAAAATTCAGATGGCTTTCAGGGACCATTTTATGGGGATTACACAGATTAAGGAGTGCTCCAGCCGGTTTAAAGACCGCCCACAGCATCTGAGAGCGCGGCGCACTCTGAGCGCCGATCGACAGGCTGACACCCCACTGAAACAACCAGATCATTTCCAACGTGAAGGCTTTGTTGATCCGGGACGTCGTCTGTCTTCCACAAAAAAGGCATAAGGCGTGGACATCAGCACTTTTTTGGCACATTCCACTGTTACAGGAGTTTTTTTCATGGAAAAAGAAGCGGAGGGATGCGCCACTGTGCCATTCATGGCACGGGACAAAACCACCTCCGTGTTGGTCTCACAGGACGACTTTGAGATGGATTTCAGACGGCTGTCGGTGGCTTTTTAGTCGTGTGACTATCCAAGAAATTGTGCATGAGCTGGACATGCCCCAACATGTCCTGCGAGGCTTCATCACGGCGTTGCTTTGCGCCATGCGGCTCCGCCGTGACGCGTGGAATTCCTCCGCTCCTCTTTCCATGACAAAAACTCCTGTAACAGTGGAATGTGCCGTTCATTTCTAAACTGGACGCTGTGTTTTATCCGGGACATCCTCTGACTAGCACAGGAATTGCGGAAGACGTGGACATCAGCACTTTTTCGGCACATTGAGACAGACATGCGGAGGAATTCCATGCGTTGCGGCGGAGCCGCATGGCGCAAAGCAACGCCGTGATGAAGCCTCACAAAACATGTTGGGGCATGTCCAGCTCACACGTGATTCAAATCCATATGGTTTTTGCAAAAAATAAAAAGGTCCGATACTTTTCTAACAGACCTCGTATACTCAAAACCTAGATTAATCTTTTTAGTCACATAGCACTACTATTATTCTGAACACTACTGTAGCTGTTGGATTTTCTTCAAGATGATGGATAGCAATGACTTTCCAGAAACATGTACAAAGTCATATTTAGAAGTTGAAAATCCAGCATTGTAGTCGGACCAGAATCTATGTACATCTCACTTTTCCCACCAAGAGAGCTGTTACAAGGCTCCAACTGCTGTTCCTTCTGCTCAATGTAGAAGACCAGGGTTGAGAAGGAGTGGCTGAGGATGAAAGGTTTGTTTGTTACAAATGTGACATCTAGTTGCAGAAAAATAATTCATCGCACTTTTAACAATTCTGACACACTGTCCAGTTAACATGTTAGTAATCTCAGATAGAAACATGATGCTGAATACTTGTGTAGTTTCAAGATGAATGATATAGCAGAGTGGGAAACTAAAACCATCATTAGATTGTGAACCTGGTCACAGAGTCAAAACGTTTAATCAGTTCTACAGTGATGATAACTCGAGTTTGAGTTGTCCATGTCTTTTTTTATTTGTGTGTGCTTTGCGCGTGCTGATTCATGTCCTCGCCAGAAACTATCTCACTTCTGAGTGCTTACTCTCAATAGCAATGCAACAGCACTGGGTACACTTAGTTCAGTGGTCCCTCGCTATAACGCAGTTCACCTTTCGCGGCCTCGCAGTTTCGCAGATTTTTTTGTGCAATTCTGCATGCTTCTTTTTTTCTTTTTAAACAGCGCATTGTGTTCTGCGTCCTTATCAGGCTGGCCGGTTGCGGCACCGGTCGGCATCACCACGATTGCTCTCACTGCCTTTGATGCGCTTACTGAGTCTGCGAGCTCGGTAAGTGCCGCAGCGGGCCACTCACACTGCCCCCTTGTCTGCTGTGCAGAGCTGCGGCCAACTCTGGCAACAGGTCCAGAGACTACGCTCGCTGTTTTGATGCGGAGCGCTCCGGCAGCCCACAAGCATAAACTTCTTGCGGAAAAATCCGCAGCGCCCGCTGCATGGTCTCGGTAACCGCAGCCGCAGAGCTCCGTGGCCATGACTTGGATTTTTTGAGGGTCCCGCATCCATACCCCTGGAGGCAGTAAACGAAGGGAGAGCACGCGCATTGTGTTCTGTATGTGTCTGTTTATAATCTTCTCGCCCAGAACAAAAAAGAGAGTGTTTACGCAGGAGAGAAAAGTGAGAAAATGTTAATGCCTGTTTGAGAAAAGTGTATAAAGTGTGTAGTGAGGAGTTTTACAGCCTTAAAACATCTATAATATAATTAAAAAATAATGCTGACTACTTCACGGATTTCGCCTATTGCAGGTTATTTTTAGAACGTAACTCCCGCGATAAACGAGGGACCACTATACACCTTTGTCTTCTACAGAATGACACTGAGCACATTTACATGACCATCATCAGAGTAATCAGATAAAGATAATAATAATCTCATCTGATGCATTTACATGCACTTCAGTAATGCGATAATCAGAAAAATGTTGTGTGGGCCGCTGAAGAGGAGGTACTGCTGGCCCACCACCACCAGTCAGCGCCCTGCTTGGAGTGCGGGCTTCAAGCATGAGAGGGCGCCGAGACAGAGAGTGACAGCTGTCACTCATTTACACCAGCTGTCACCAATCACCTACGTCCCTACAAAAGCCGGATTAGTACTCCACCTCCTCGCCGAGAAATCAACTACCGTCGAAGGTAATTCTCTGCTGTGATTAGTGTTAACTAATTGTTCTGTGTGCAGGAGGATTCAGTGTTTTTGGATTGGCGTGCAGTGAGAGTCTGCGACGTCTTTGCCTCTCACTCCATCCAAGGAGCCACTGTCAGGAGCTGCACGGGTGACTTTGTATCGGAGGTGGAGGTTTTCCCTCCTCGAAGATCTGTAGGTGAAGGAAGCAACGCCGTGATGAAGCCTCACAGGACATGTTGGGGCATGTCCAGCTCATGCACAATTTCTCGGATAGTCACACGACTGAAAAGCCACCGAAAACCGTCTGAGCCATCTGAAAGCCGTCCTGTGAGACCAACACGGAGGTGGTTTTGTGCCACGCCATGAGCAGCACGGTGGCGCATCCCTCCGCTCCTCTTTCCATGAAAACACTCCTGTAACAGTGGAATGTGCCGAAAAAGTGCTGATGTCCATGCCTTCTGCCTTTTTTTGTGGAAGTCAGATGATGTCCCGGATCAACAAAGCCTTCAAGCTGGAAATGATCTGGTTGTTTCAGCGGGGTGTCAGCCTGTCGCTCGGCGCTCGGACTGCGCTGCGGTCTCAGACGCTGTGGGCGGTCTTTAAACCGGCTGGAGCAACTCCTTAATCTGTGTAATCCCCATAAAATTGTCCCTGAAAGCCATATTCATTTTCCGAATGGTGTCCACCTGGAGGTCTCACAGTTTCTGGAAAAATTTGACGCAGCAAAGCTCCAAATTGTTCAGACATTTTATTCGCAATAAAAATCCGACGAGAGGGGTGGACCACTGCTCACACAAAGCCTGCTCACAGGCGAATGACGCAACTGACAGGCGTGAAAAAACTGACGCATGCGCACAAAGGTTCAAGCTTGGCTGATGCAATCACACGTGATTCAAATCCATATGGTTTTTGCAAAAAATAAAAAGGTCGGATACTTTTCTAACAGACCTTGTGTGTGTGTGTGTGTGTATGTATGTATGTATGTATATATGTATGTATGTATGTATACTCAACAAAAATATAAATGCAACACTTTTGGTTTGCTCCCATTTTGTATGAGATGAACTCAAAGATCTAAAACTTTTTCCACATACACAATATCACCATTTCCCTCAAATATTGTTCACAAACCAGTCTAAATCTGTGATAGTGAGCACTTCTCCTTTGCTGAGATAATCCATCCCACCTCACAGGTGTGCCATATCAAGATGCTGATTAGACACCATGATTAGTGCACAGGTGTGCCTTAGACTGTCCACAATAAAAGGCCACTCTGAAAGGTGCAGTTTTGTTTTATTGGGGGGGGATACCAGTCAGTATCTGGTGTGACCACCATTTGCCTCATGCAGTGCAACACATCTCCTTCGCATCATCCGTGAAGAGAACACCTCTCCAACGTGCCAAACGCCAGCGAATGTGAGCATTTGCCCACTCAAGTCGGTTACGACGACGAACTGGAGTCAGGTTGAGACCCCGATGAGGACGACGAGCATGCAGATGAGCTTCCCTGAGACGGTTTCTGACAGTTTGTGCAGAAATTCTTTGGTTATGCAAACCGATTGTTCCAGCAGCTGTCCGAGTGGCTGGTCTCAGACGATCTTGGAGGTGAACATGCTGGATGTGGAGGTCCTGGGCTGGTGTGGTTACACGTGGTCTGCGGTTGTGAGGCTGGTTAGATGTACTGCCAAATTCTCTGAAACGCCTTTGGAGACGGCTTATGGTAGAGACATGAACATTCAATACACGAGCAACAGCTCTGGTTGACATTCCTGCTGTCAGCATGCCAATTGCACGCTCCCTCAAATCTTGCAACATCTGTGGCATTGTGCTGTGTGATAAAACTGCACCTTTCAGAGTGGCCTTTTATTGTGGGCAGTCT